>NC_057809.1:202453893-202485956 GCF_018294505.1 Triticum aestivum
GGGGCGCGGTCGGGGTTGTGCCCCGATCCAGATTGGGGTGAGGGGTCGAGAGGGACGAGAGAGTGGGGTGGGGATCGTGCGGGGGGAGTGGTTACACTGGGGGTTAGGGTTTTGGGGTAGTGGGGGATAAGGTGGGATGGGGTGGGCCTCCTGGTGGCCTGGATGGCTAGTTGGGCTGTTCGGCCCAGGGAGAGGGGGAGGGGGCTTTGCTTTTTTCGGTTTTTTTATTTCCTTTACTGTTTTATTTTTAGTCCCATCTTATCTATGTTTTATAAAAACATAAAAGTTGTATCAAAATCAGTATTACTAATTATACCTCTGATACTAAAATTTAAACCCCTAGATAAAATATTTTAGCATTTTATAATTAACAAAAGGCATTTATTAAGTTGGTTATGTTGTTGTTTCATTATTTAAGAGCCTTTAATTACTTTATAGAGATGTGGATTTTCCACCATAATTATCTATGATTTATTTGACACATTTTGAACATTTTAGTTTTAATGTTTGAAAACTTTTGTTGTTTGCCTTTATTTTAAATTTGAATTTGAATCGTTTTTGAATCATCGCAAGATCGACAACAGTAATTGTGGTGAAGTGGCATCCTTAGCAGGGAACTACTATAGCTTAATTATCCGGGCGTCACAACACACCTCGGTCATATCGTCGTAGTGCTTAGGCGAAGCCCTGCGCCGGTAACTTCATCATCACCGTCATCACGCCGTCGTCCTGACGGAACTCTTCCTCGTCCTTATCTGGATCAAGAGATCGAGGGACGTCATCAAGCTGAACGTATGCTGAAAGCGGAGGTACCGTATGTTCGGTGCTTGCATCGGTTGGATCGCGAAGACGTTCGACTATATCAACCGCATTATTAAATGATTCCGCTTTCGGTCTACAAGGGTACGTGGACATACTCTCCCCTCTCGTTGCTATGCATCTTCTAGAGAGATCTTGCGTGATCGTAGGAATTTTTTTGAAATACTCTGTTCCCCAACAGCATCGATGTGGAGGAGGTTGGTGCATGCAAGCCAAACAGGATAGTGTAGCACTTTCTCAGAAGTATCACGATGAGTAATCGTCCCAGGGAAGAGTGGAGGAGAGTATTTATAGTGGCGCTTCTATCACACACAAGGTCTCACGACTCTTGTGTGAAGTAACCGCTTTAAAGAGAGGTCAAGGGTGCTCGTTGATCATCTATCCATAGATAGGAAAACTCTTGGCAGCAATCTCATTCACCGTTGTAACCTCTCGCACGAGGTATCCCTCCATTATGAATCATCAAACAAACATGACGTACGGTATTACTCTTCAGAGGCTCGAACCTGGATAAACTCCTCATGTGATCTCCGATCCATGACTTCCAGCTCCGCTTGGACCCCTACCGACGGATCTGACGGTATTTTGCACCGTCAGCAAGGGGCAAGGGAGAAGACGGCGGCGGGGGAGGCGCAGACCCCCACGCCAGTCACACGCGAGCGCGCCGGTCAATCCCGATTCCGTGTTCCACGCGTCATTCCTCCGCCGCTCTCTCACGGCGGCGGAGACGGATGCATGACTCCTCCGTCGCCAGAATGCCAAGGCACTCCAACTCGCCATCGATTTGTCGGAGCGTGAGGCAAGTAAGGAGGCAGCGGGGGAGCCGAAGGCGGCCCGCCATGCGATGGAGCAGGACGGCCTGCTTCGCAGGCTGTCGGGTCGAAGCTGCAGCTCGGACTCCAGACTTGACGGGCGGCTCCACCTCCAGCTTCGACGACGACGCACCACCGCACGCCGACGCCTACACGTAGGAGGGGCACGGTCGATCGACGGCCGGAAGGGGAAGGGGCCGGCGAGGAAATGGTGATTTCCTCAGCCCTTCCTCGTTCTGTTTATATTTTAACTATGGTTTAAGTGGTTCAGAGTATGGATTTGCACCGCCCATCATTGAACTCCGATAAACTATGCTCCTTTTGTCCGGCGATGAAATGTTGATCCAATGAACTCCATGCATTGATTATCTTTTATGTACTCCCTCCTTCCATCTATATAGGGTCTAATACATTTTTTAAGACCACCTTTGACTATTGACAAAATTAATAGTACATGACATGCACAATGTGAAAATTATATCATTGAAAGCTACTTTCACACATGAATTTAACGGTGTGCTTTGTGTAAATTGCATATCATATATTATAGCTCTAATATTTGGTCAAAGTTAGCCTCGAAAAATGTATTAGGCCCTATATAAATGGAAGGAGGGAGTAGCGTTGTATGAGTTGTATGGTTTTAAGGTTTTAAATATGAGACACGTGAGTATGAAAGCCAACAAATAAGGCACTGTCCGCGCGCGTTTGAAGGCCTGGCTTTGCTGCTGTAGATGCTATAAGGAGTGCGCTTTACAATTACGATGAGTCGAAACCATACGGTTACTCTCGAGTGCTTTTATGAGCCAAATCACCGTATTACGACGATTTGTCCATTTTGACGGACTCTCCTGGAGTTGCTCCTAGCAGAGGCATGACGGTGCCACCGTGCCAGCTGATGACGCAGCCGCCAGCAGCACACGCGCTCACTCCGCCGGAAGTCACACCCAGCCACGTATTGCTGCTAGCTTGTGTCTGCCTCGCCCGGCTGCCGCTACCGCCACTGTACACGGTTGCTTGCCGGCCGCGCGCGCCGTGCATGCGCAGCAGAGAGTTACGTACGCGCCTCGGATAGGCACGCTAGCTAGCTAGCTTGCGGCAGCGGAATTTGTCAGACCGACACAGGGCGGCACTGCACGCTTGAAGTACTCCTACCTCTGTATTTCTACTGTACTCTACGTCTGTCGCAACGGCAGGCCATCATTGCGCTAGCGAGCCGCAGGCGAGGCGTCGGGGCTGCCCAGGGAACCCCGCCATGAGATCATGGGAGGATCACGCACGCGACGCGAGAGAGGCGCGTGCGATGCGATCCAACTGCCACCAACCGGGAGAAAAGGTTGATCAAGGGGAGCCGCGTGCGTCTACGTGTGGCCCGGCGACGGCGAGGCCCGCGCGTGCGCTGCCGCGGCCAAGCGTGCGCCGCATGGCCACGTGCGCTCTACTACACAGCTACCACGCACGTCCCGCTGCCGGTCGAGCCGGCGAAACCTCTCGCCTTTCCTCTCTGCGGCGCCAACATCGTCGACCCTCCTCCTGGCGCCATAATCAGCCATAAAGTACTCGAGATGACCTGGGAACGGTCGAAATGCGCTCCTCCAAAGCAGGAGGACGAGCATACTCCTACAAAGAAAGAGAGCGAAGACGACGAGCCGCCAAGAGTACGGCCGATTTGCTTGCAATCATGGTCATTGGGAGATCTCGCGCGGCAAACAGGATTTAGATCGATGGATGGATCATGCATCCACTACACCGCACGCACGAGGGTGGGGGGAGAGAGACAAGGCCCGACGCAGCGCATGCGTACGTACGCGGCATGGGCGTGACGTGTGGCTGGGATCTCGACAGTACCAAGTGGAGAGAGAGAGAGAGCGTTGCTTTTGCTTCGTCACGCCAGGCTCTGGCCCATGGCGTGCAGCTTTGGTTGGATGCTCTGCTCGGGGGGAAAGCCGGCCTCGGCTCCTGCCCTCCTCAAAAGCACCGAGCGCACCAAGCAAGAAGAATGGATACGAAAATTCATATAGGAATTTTGTATACGTTTTTATATTTTTTATTACATGTTGATCGAAGAGTTGCCAAATTCATTGATTTCAATCAAATGAGTAATACAAAAACATCAAAAGGAGGCATCGCAAAAGGCAAGTGCCAAGAAAAGAAATTAAAGAAAAACAGCTTGATTTATGGAGGAAAACTTGGCGAAATTCCAAACAAGCACATGAATAGGTACTCCCTCCGGTCCATAGTTCTATGAATTAGAACCACGACAAGAATTATGAAATAGAGAGCAAAACATAGGAAGGCCAACACCCTACAACACACCCGACTGAACACTTGAGCGCCTTCACCGCTATCAGAGTGCACACTTAATCCATACCGCCACAGGCATTCCGCGAATCTTAAAGTTGACCGACATAATTTGCGTGACGCTCCTTGCACGTGCAGGGTGAACCTGTGCACCCCTCCCCCCATCCCCCGGCACGCGCACACACACACACTGTTGGCCAAGCGAGAAGGCACAACCATATCAACCAACAACACCTCCACGCTCACCACATCGTTGTTCGCTCTTGACCAACCACGCCACCACAGATCCCGATGCTTCCTTCACAACATTGTACAACAAAACGATGCTTCTAACAAAGTAATAACGCCAAGGTGCCACCATCACTCACAAGGTTCACTAGGAGACAAGATCTTGACATGGGAGAGGTGTCAGATCCCAATGCGGCGCCTTCAACAAGGAAAACCGTACCCCGAAGGCATAGTTCGCTACCAGACGTCTAGACCCGACCAAAGACTAGCAGGACTTTTGTCCGGAGAACCGACCACCTATGTCGGGGACGACGTCCCTAGACACACCACCACCAGCCCGGAGCCAGCACTCGCGTTGCACCACAAAGCACGGCCGGAGCACCACCGATGGTGTTAGACCAAGAACAAGGCATGAACCAGTACCACCGTATATCACCAATCCGACAGGAGCCACCACCCACCCCGGTTACTGAATCAATCATCGACCGAGACACCGCTGACCAGAGCGATAGTTCGGCCGTAGAACAACCAGATCCCACTGCCAGCCATGGAAGACCCCTCAAGTCGTGCCCTGAAGGTCATCGGCTAGCCACAAGGTAGAAACTCACCGAGGAAACCTCCCACGCGTCGAGCAAGCAGGACCGCCGAAAAATCCAAGATTGGGCTCGACCCGTTGCGTCCCTTGCACACCCCTGCCATGCCTCGGTGTAGGCCTTGCGATGTGTGCGTGCAACAGATCCCCGCCGGGGACGCCAACATCGCCCACGTACACGCCAAATCGGGACCAACCATACGCCACAATGTCACGACCTCCTGCGCCTAGCCATGGCTCATAGTGCCCGCACACCGCTCTCCACCACCCCCGAAGCATTCCCTCATCGGCAACATGCATTCTCCACACCGCGCCGCATTGCCCCTTACCTGGTCGAGCTACCCCCACACAACCACAAACCTCAAGGGCGAGAAGGAATTGCCCGACATTGCTGCCATTGCACATGCTTTGCCCATTGGTGCTTACCGACAACGGCGTGGAAGGAGGGGTTGAGGAGGTGCGGGCACCTGACAGCTAGGGTTTGTGCTCAGGTCACCCACGGAGTAGCTAGATGGGGCGTCTAAGTTTTTTCTCATATACGTTCTTTATATGAAGGGAGCATGTGGAGCTCAGTCACTGAGAAATAATAGTATGTTTGTTATGGCCTTTTTCTGGTGGGATGTCAGTCCATTGCACCCCACTTGTGTGTTGGAATCACTAGTGAGGGGGTACCCTTGAAAAGTTCACTCCCGCTCCTCTCGTGGTGACAAGTGACATACTATATGTGCGACACTTATTGCAACTTAGAAGTTTTTGTGTTTTTTTCATAGATATCATTTTTTTTCAAAAGCTTTCTCTCTTGAACCGTGCATCCAAACTACTAACTGTTTTCACCATTGCGGTTATCGGATATCTTCAAAACTATATCACATGCAGCTATATTCTAAGAACAAAAACATCAGAAGAAAAAGACAAATGTCGGCGCCCTCCCAACTAGGCCTTAGCCATCTCGCTCGGCTCCATTGGTAGAGTACAGGAATTGTAGTGCCAATAAGGTCAAACTGCAATTTCATCCAAAAAATATTCGTGATTTTTAAAAGATATCCCACATATCGAAAACATGTTTGTGGCAGTTTCAAAAACTGTTAAGACAATGTAAAGGAACATTCAGATAATTTAGAAAACATGTTTTGTACCATTCAAAAAAATGTTTATGCAATGTAAAAAATATATTTATACGATGTAACAAATCTTCGCGTGGTTTAATTTTTCTTTTATAGCGTTCAAAGAAATGTTCATGAAATTCTACGAAAAGGTTTATAGTGTAAAAAATATTCTCGTAGTTTTAAAATAAATGTTTGATACCTCCAAAAAATGCTCATGACGTTTAGAAAAAATGTGATCCAGTGTAAAAAATTGTCATGTACTACCTCCGTTCCTAAATATAAGTCTTTTTAGAGATTTTAATACAAACTACATACAAAGTAAAATAAGTGAATCTACACTCTAGAATATGTCTATATACAACCATATGTAGTCCGTATTGAAATCTCTAAAAAGACTTATATTTAGAGAGGAGGGAGTAGTTTCTAAAATAATATATGGTATTGCTTAAAAAAATGTTGAACATGTATTTTAAATGCTTAACATTAATACAAAAAATATATTCAAACATGCATCTGACAAAAATTCACGTAATTTTCAAACACTATTTTTTACCATTCAAAAAATGGTCAGCATCTATTTTAAAAATGTTTAAAATGAATTCAAAAAATATGCTCAAAACGTGTATTTGGAAATTGTTCAACTTGTATGAACAAAATGTTCCACATGTGTATGAAAATGTAGAGTGTGTACTAAAGAAACTTGACATGTATTAAGAAAAGAAAAAATAAAAAATAAACCAAACAATCGTGTAAGGGAAATGCAGAAAAATATCCAATGATAATCGAATAAAACCATAATGTAAAGCATACAGCGAGACATGAGGAAGTCTCGCTGAAGGCGAGCTCCATATTGGGCCAGCCATCACGCCACTGACCAAAGGCCACAAACCATATTCTCAGTTTTTTTATGTTTTATGTTTTCTTTTACTTTATTCATATTTCCAGATATTCTATATTACAAAAATACATTACATAAAAAAATACCAAAAAATGTCAATCAAGCATTTAAAAAATGTTTAATGTGCATAGAGAAAATGTTTTGTGTATACAAAACATGTACAACGTGGAATGTGTATAGAAAAAATTTAGACCCTGTATTTAAAAGATGTTAGTCCAAGCATTTGAAAAAAAATGTTGAACAAGTGTTCGAAAAATGTTAAACTTGTATTTGAAACATGTTAAATGTGTATAGAATGTTTTTGACCATGTGTTCAAAACATGTTAAACTTGTATTTCAAAAATGTTAAATGTGTATTGGAAAAATGTTGACCATGTATTAAAAAAATAAACTTGTCTTTGAAAAATGTTAAATGTTATGAATGTAGCAAATGATTGGAAAAACAGTAACACAGTGCCTCTATAGTAGTCTAATCAAATGTTAGTAATTCGTGTTTTAGTATGTAATCCCTCCGTTCCGAATTAATTGACACAGATTTGTATCACACCACCCTACAAATGAATGCTATAACCTTCTCCCGTTGCACTATCGATAATAAATAAGCCATCAAACATTCCATTCTATCCTTGAAATAAAACATCTTAAAGGAACCTCCCAAAAAATATGACCAATCGGTTACGAACCTAACCGTGAGTGCCACAGGGAAACCTGCTGCAACCATTAGCAAACGCGGTCTTTGGACCTCGGTATCTAACTGAACTGACGACTGCTTTCTGTTTGCTGTTTGCCGCAAACCCCATCTTGGTCAAATATCTCATGGGCCCACGACTGCACATCAGTGGGCGTAGTCTACTCCCTCTGTTCCAAATTACGAGATATACTTTATCTAAGCACAAATGTATCTAGGCGCTAAACAAGTACTCCCTCTGTACCAAAATATCTGTCTCAACCTTAATATAACTTTATATTAAAGTTAGTACGAAGTTAAGACACTTACTTTTTTTAAACAGAGGAAGCATAATACAACGACAAATTCAAGTCAACTATTTTTTCCCGATTTTAAGCAAACAGTTCCAAACTCATGTGGATGCTCTGCTAGAGAAGAATAAAGCAATAAAAAGGAAATGATCCGAAAAGATGCGAAATATGTTACCTAAAAAGGCTTTCACCCCGCTTTATATAGTATAAAGCACGACCCACAAGCACAACGATATAAACTCACATCACCATCACACATAACACACACATCCAAGGCAAGATACAAAGGTCCCGAGCACCATCACACCATCCCAATGACTACCAAGCCACTACAGATGAGCGAAGAAGAACCGCTTGGAGTCAACGAAGACCTCCACCACGAGCAATCCTTCACAGAGAGGTGAGACAGAAAACGACGGAGCAAGGACTCCAAGATGATGCCTCCTAGATGGGAATGACCACTGATAGCTGCCACCATCCGATCCCGAAGATCGAGTTTTCACCCGAAGCATCATGAAGGAGTAAGAACATCGCGACGGAGCCTTCATGAAGGATGCTGCATCCACGGCCGTCGCCGCCGTCGGCAGATATAATGATTGGGCAAGTGATGTACCCCGGCATTCCCACCCCTCTGGCGCACCCTAACTCCGCCAACCACCAGCGACCACCCACCCGCGTGGCCATGGCTGCTTGCCCGCATCCGAGACGCAAGTTCTGCCCACGAACGTCGTGCCTTCCAGACACCCCCAAGACCGACCAAAGTGACCGGCTTTGGGCCAATGGATGGACCCAACCGATGAGACCGCAACATACGTCCCATCTCGAACACCGCCGGAGCAGCGCCTGCACACACACAGAGTCGGGGAAAGGGGGAGGAGGGGGAGCGGACGCATCCACGACTGGCACACCCCTGTGCCAGCGACAGGTGGCCCGAGCTCGTCGGCGCCTCCCATCCCTCCAGCCTGCCACCCCACCGGAACCCCCCTGTGTCACCCCACCTCGGCGGCTGATGCAGCTCCACGAGAGGCCACCAACACACACCCGTCCACCGGCAAGGAGAAATCCCAAGGGCCGCCGCCAACCGCCAAGGAAGCTCACCGAGGAGCCCATCTGCGCTGCCTGCCGTCGTAGCCCCTGGATCCTAGCCAGCCCGCCCACCGGCCAGCCGCTGCTGCGTCGCACCACCACTTGCCACGGCCATGGCAGGGGCAGAAACCTGCAACCCGCGCCGCCTGACACCCTGGCCCCAGATCTGGCCTCGACGCCGCCGTCCCTGGCGACCAAGGCGTGCCCACCACGTGGCTGCCTGCCACGGGGGGAGCAGAAGCGTCGGTGCTCCGCAACTGCCCGCCACGCCACCATGACACCTGGCTCCAGCGCCACAGACCGGCCCGGGGCGACGGCCAGCGCCAGAGCGTTCGAACAGAAGGACCAAGAAGGCCGCCCCCTCATGCGGCGGCGAGGGAGGAGGGTGGGGGCTGAGACCGGCAAGGATTAGGGTTGGTCCTCTGGTCGCCGCGCGAGGGCAACGCGGAGGGAGGGGGGGGACCTTTGGTTTGACCTTTCGATGTGAAATATGTATGATGATTAAAGAAAAAGAACAATGGCTGGGGCAGAAACAACTATATCAGCATGGTGGCGATGAAACGAACAAATTCAGTTTACATCAAAGACTATAATCTGCACTAGCTACAGCCCTAGTTTTACTGGTTCAATGGCATATCATCCTACTTGGTAGGAGCTAGGGTTCTACCCGGTCTAGGGCGCAGCCTGTAGGGGAAGGACGGAGGAGGGCGAGGGAGATTGTGCGGCGGCCGGCGGCAGGGCGCCGTCCTTGCGGATGAGGCGGCGGCGGCGGATGTAGGCGGCGGCTAGGGTTTAGGGTTCCGACTCCTCTGGGAGTCGGGCAATAGAATTGTCTTATTGCTTAATTCTCAAAAGAGTCTGACAACTTGTTTATATAACCACAATGTGAAATAAAACTAAGATAACTTGTGGGCTAAGCCCCTAACTAAGCCTGCCCGGCGGGCCTCCTACGGGCATAAGTCTGCCCGGTCATAACACTACTAATTGTTATACTTTTCATTCATGATAAGCTATCTCAACTACTGTTTAGTATCAAGAACATTACATTGTTATTTCACACCTATTTCATGGAAGTAGAGGGCAACGTTAGACGAGTGATTCGCGGAGGTTGTTACCTCATGAAAGATGTGTTCCATGACAAATAAGCTTCTAGTTGTCTTCTGTTGGAACCGACTACCCCTCAACTTTCTTGAACCTCTTTGGGAAAAGTTCATGTCCCTCAAGCCAAACTTCTTGGTGCATTTGTTCCCATATTGCTTCAAACTGGCTCTGATATTTATCCTGTATCCATGCCTGAATCTCAGGATAAAGAAAATCTGGATCACCTCTCCATGCATCTCTTAATGCTCTCCGGCTGTCTTTTAATTTTCCACCCATCTTCATCCTGCTAAGAAGATCTCCAACTCTTCTTTGGCTGGCAGGCTCAAGGACAGCAGATGGTGACAGAGCCAAGAACTTTTGAACCACCCTTAGACATGGCAAGACATCCCCTTTCAGCAAAGCCCATGCAAATACCTGCAACCGCCTGGTGGGGTCTTCGATGGGTAAACTGTGCAGCGGAAGCTGCCAATTATGTCTAGAAAAGATGGGACTAACATAACAGTAGACCTGGTCATTCTGAGGCTCGTAATAGGGTTTTGGATCTTCCAGTGGCGCTGAGAAGGTGCAGAGAGAACTAGCATATTTGAAAAGCCATCCAGGCTTTACACTGGTCACACCATGCATGTACAATCTCTTTGTATTTAGTAGTTCCGAGTAGACTACAAATTCTGGTGGAGTTTGGGCAACAGAAGATGATCGGTGGAGATATATTGTATCATTGAGGATGCAAGATTGATAACGTCCAGCTCGAACCTTTCGATCCTCTTTCGACAATCCAGAAAAAGTGTTAATCTTCTTTGCAACCTTAAAGATGCGTTCTTCCAAGAGCTATTAAGCCTGAAACCACAACAGGGTACAAGGTGGCTCGTCGCAGGTGATTTTAATCAGATTTACCGTGCCTGCGACAAAAACCGCTCAAATGTTGACCGTAGTCGCCTTGTTCGCTTCCGAAACGCCCTCAACTCATCTGGGCTAAAAGAGATACATCTACAGAATAGGAAATATACATGGAGCAATGAGCAGACCAACCCGACACTGAGCAAGTTAGATAGTTTTTTCTGTAATGATGATTGGGATGTTGACTTTGGCTCTCACATCCTTCATGCACTATCATCCTCGCTCTCCGATCACTGCCCGCTACTACTAACTTGCAACAAGGGCCCGAAGCGACCAAAAACCTTTCGCTTTGAAAATTTCTGGGTCAGGATGCCTAATTTCCAGAAAACGGTCATTGATGCTTGGAATGAAGAGATGACCCACACGGAGCCATACCAGATACTCTTCCACAAGCTTAAACGCACGAGCCAACGACTGCGGACCTGGAGCAAGGCTATCTTCTCTAACCACAAAGTCCAGCTACACATGGCTCTCGAGATCATTCTTCGCCTTGACGTCGCGCAAGAGCTAAGGACACTCAGCCCGGCTGAGTGGAACCTTAGAAAGGAGCTGAAAAGGAAAGTCCTGGCCTTGGCGGTTCTTGAACGAGCACGGAAAAGGCAAAGCTCGCGAATCACGTTGCTCAAAGAGGGAGATGCTAACACTCGCTCTTTTCACCTCCGCATCAATCACCGTAGAAGGAAGAACTTCATTCACCGTCTCAAACACAATAATGGGTGGGCCACACACCATGACCACAAGAAAGAAATCATCCAGCAACACTTTTCTAAGGCTATTGGGAAGGCCCCCCCGCGTGCCAAGGACTTTAACTGGGATTGCATCCCGCATTCGGCTCTTGATCTTGCGGAGCTAGGCAACCCCTTCACCGAAGAGGAGGTCCACGCAGCCATCAATAATCTCCCCGGTGATAAGGCGCCGGGGCCAGATGGCTTCACTGGAGTGTTTTTCAAGGAATGTTGGGACATCGTCAGGCCGGACATTATGAGAGTAATCAACAACTTCTCAACCCTCCACATCTCCAACCTCCACTGGCTCAACTCGGCAAATATTGCCCTCATTCCAAAGAAAGAGGGGGCAGAGGACATTTCTGACTTTAGGCCCATAAGCCTCATCCATGCGGTTGCGAAGATCATTGCAAAGATGATGGCCACACGTCTCGCTCCTCACATGTCCGCTCTCGTTTCCAATACGCAAAGTGCTTTCATCAAGAAAAGGAGCATCCATGATAACTTTATGTACGTTCGAAACTTGGCACGTCGATTCCATCGCAACAAATCACCGACCTTGCTCTTCAAGCTAGACATCAAGAAAGCGTTTGACTCGGTTAGATGGGACTACTTGATGGATTTATTGAGACATCATAATTTCCCAAGCCGCTTTCGAGACTGGATCTCCGCCCTTTTATCCACGGCATCGTCCAGAGTTCTTCTAAATGGGGTGCCTGGGGACCCCATTTTGCACGGATGTGGACTTAGGCAGGGGGACCCCCTATCCCCCCTCCTATTTGTCTTGGCCATTGACCCGCTCCATCACATCCTAGCTAAGGCGACTGAGCAAGGCAAACTACACCCCCTCCGAGGTAACCCCACCCGGGCTTCCCTGTATGCGGATGATGCGGCCATCTTTGTTGCTCCTAACAAGGAGGATATCCAGTTCTTGGCATCCACGCTCGGCTCATTTGGTGAAGTTACCGGTCTGGTCACCAACTATAACAAAAGTCATGTCGCTCCCATCCGTTGTGCCAACATCGATTTGGATGGCATTCTCCAGGCCTTCCCGGCGGTCCGGGCCACCTTTCCCATGAGATATCTTGGCCTACCGCTCTCGGTTGCAAGACTAAAGCGCATCCACTTCCAATATCTAGAAGATAAGGTGGCTGCCAAGCTCCCGCCCTGGTCGGCCGTTCATGTGGCTACCCCAGGGCGCATCGTCCTGGTCAAGGCCGTCCTTACGGCGATTGCGATATATCACCTCACCCCGCTGGACCTTCCTGTTGAAGTAAGGAAAAAGATTGATAGTCTCAGACGCGCCTATCTCTGGGCAGGATGTGATAAGGTGACGGGAGGCAAGTGCAAGGTGAACTGGGATCTAGTTTGCAAGCCCAAAGTTCATGGGGGTCTAGGTGTGCTCAACCTGGAAAAAATTGCTACTGATCTACGCCTCCGTTGGTTGTGGCTTGAGTGGGCAGACCCGCCAAAACCGTGGGCTCGGATGGGAACGCCTTGCTCTGACAAGGATAAAGATCTCTTTGCGGCGGCCACGATGGTGACCATTGGTGATGGCAACAAGGCTAATTTCTAGGAATCCTCTTGGCTGAATGGTCTTCGACCCAAAGATATCGCGCCTAAAATCTTTGAGATTTCAAAAAGGAAGAACTGTGTGGTTAGCAAGGCTTTGGACAACAATTTTTGGATCCATCAGATCAACACCGCACAGGGCCTCACCTTGACGCACTTGCAGGAGTTCGCCAACCTCTGGGAGATGGTTGCCGGTGTCACTCTAAGCCAAGATAGACAAGACACTATTTCGTGGAAATTCACAACCAGCAGAGAGTACACGACATCCTCGGCTTACTTGGCGCAATTTGCGGGACTCACCTACAGTACCAATACTTCCATGATCTGGAAGATGTGGGCTCCTCCCAAATGCAAGTTCTTTGCTTGGCTAGTTCTCCAGAACCGAGTTTGGACGGCCGATCGCTTGTCTCGACGGGGATGGCCCAATTGCAACCTTTGCCCCCTTTGCAAGCAAGTTCAAGAGTCTGCTGCCCACCTACTATTTCAGTGTAGATTCACGAATAGAGTTTGGAACGAGATTACCATTTGGCTGGGAATACACGACTGCTCACCAATGATTTGGCGAAATGAAGTTTCTGTTCGATCTTGGTGGCAAAAGGCGGTGAGCAACGCGGATCATAACAGAAAGGCTCTTGCCTCTGTTATGATGCTTGTCTCATGGGGGATATGGAAAGAACGAAATGCCAGAATTTTTCGCAACGCCGCGACTCCGACCACAATTATCGTCACGAGAATTAAAGAAGAGGCCCACATGTGGACTTTGGCTGGGGCCAAGCATTTGAGTAGTCTTATGTTGCGAGAGTAGTCTTTTCTTTTGGTCGCGTTGCGACATATGTCTGAACCTCCTCTCTTATTTAATGAAAATGGCAAATCTTTGGTTTCAAAAAAAAAAAAAGAAGTTCCTCTTCATTCAGCATTGGTTTTTTGTCGATTTCACTCCTCCAGGCCTGTTCAACATCCTCAGAACCTCCATAATTCCAAGAAAATTCATCACAGAATTTGCTATGGTGAAATATTAATCGAAGAAGCTGCTTTCTCAATTTTGACATCCCTTCCATTGTTTTGAGGTGAAGTGAGTACTCTCTGCAGAATTCCACTGGGTTCCTTGAACACTCAAATGACCGCAAAGCATGAGAAATGGTTAGAGCATCACTACTAGGGATGGAAAAATCTTTGCGTGCCTCTCGAACCATGGCCTTGAGCTTCTTCTGTCTCCTTCTTTCATCTTGATCCTTATGTTCTGGATCAGGGCCATCCTGGTTTGATTCTCTACTAGTGTCTCCCTGAATGAGAAAAGGATTTGCATAACTCAAAGCTGATGCAGCAGCAGTTGCATATCCCAGTATGAAGTTAGATCTAGCATAGCCTTGCTGGCTCTTCAAAATTTTAATTATTGTCAGAAGAAGA
Source organism: Triticum aestivum (assembly GCF_018294505.1). Taxonomy (NCBI): domain Eukaryota; kingdom Viridiplantae; phylum Streptophyta; class Magnoliopsida; order Poales; family Poaceae; genus Triticum; species Triticum aestivum. The sequence goes on from NC_057809.1 coordinate 202,468,413, forward strand.
CGCGAATGTCTGTGGGCTCATGGGGTATTGCGCCATAGCCTTTCCCATTGATGTAAGTTTTTCTTTGCTGTCAAGTGCTTCTAATGTCTTCAAGCAACGCTTAGCTTCAACCAAACTTTCATCGTTAGGAGGCGTAGGGAAAGGAAAGTTTTCAACCTGCAATTATCATATTTGCACGAAAATTAGAACAAAAGGCAACACATCATAAAAGATGATTAAAAAAGATAAATAACTTTTAAGCGCATTACCTTATCAATTTTCATAAACTTGAGCATAAGCACAAGGCCATCAACTGGCATTTTCTTGATCTCTGGCTCAGAGAACTCAGGAAATAAATCATCTTTACCATATGCTGCACCTGAGTAGAGACGGTAACAGTGCCCAGGCCCAGTTCTTCCAGCTCTCCCAGCACGTTGGGATGCTGACGCCTTGCTTATCCACTGGACTTCATAACTTGCCATCCCCGTAGCATGATCATAGTTCTTAACCTTTTCTTTTCCAGTATCGACCACATATGTTATACCAGGAATTGTTAAAGAGGTTTCTGCAACATTAGTTGCCACAACAACTAATCTTTCCTCTTCAGGAATATCGCGAAACACTCTAAGCTGCTGCGAAGCTGGTTGCATTGCATAAAGTGGTAAAACACGAAGCCTACCGTGTGAAACAGATGTAGGTTCTGTACGTTTACTGAAAGAAGGATTAGAAGGGTTTGACTTTTCCGCAATTGTCACATTGCTCGATTCCTCAGCAGCTTCCGATTCTCCTGAAATCCCTGATATAGCTTTAAAGGATGCCTTCAGTACAGATGAACTCTCAGCATGTTTCAAAAATGATGATACTGGTCCATCTTCTGTGGTCTCATGTGCAGCGGAATCCTCATCGCTGTCAGTATCAGTCTCACTCTCTGTTTCAGCATCAGAAGAATCGACATTTAGTCCATCATCCATTTCATCTTCAACATATGAGGAAAACATGTCCTCTTGGTGCTCAGCTTCAGTTCTATCAATATCATATGCTTCAAAAATTTCCTTCTCATCTATTTCTGGTCTTGAACCACACTCATCTCCAACCCTTTCAGGCTTCTTACCAATTTGCCCTTTGGATGCTCTTTGCAGTTTCTTACATAAATAATCAACTTCTCGTTGTCCAGTAACAAATACAAGGATTCCACCTGGTGGTAGACTCTTGTGGATTGACAGAACCTTTTTATAAGCCTGTGCTAAATAATCATCATGTGTCCTCTTCGTGAAGTGAATCGTTACTGGAAATTGCCGTTGTTATGGCGCTGCTAGAAGGAGGGTGCGAGAGGGCCGGCCCAGGGCCTTTTGCCCACGGCCGGGCAAGATGGAAGGGATTTCCTTCTTAATTCTTGCTTGATTAGATTGATACATCTCCTCTCTTTATATAGAGAGGTTTACTTGACTCCCAAGCAAGGCTTACTTGACCCCTAAGCAAGCGACCCTTATCTCTAATTAACCCTAAGACTAACGGGCTATACCGCCAGCCCAGGCCATTAGGCCCATTACGTACTCTAACACTACACCCCACCTGGACATGCAGCTTGTCCTCGAGCTGCAGCCTAACCAACTTATAACCATGACTCGACGCAACACAGACCTAACACCTAAAAACAAGCCTTTTACATCTCGGCTTGTTTTATTACTCTCAACCTGAAATGGACTGGGATGATTTATTTTGGACCTCTTAACAAAAAGTGGATACCATCCGCACGTCGGACGTGCACGTGTACAGCCACCTGGATCCCATGGACACCATCTGGACAAAAGGAGTGCATGTGTATGGCCACCTGGAAGTGGTCGCAAGAGCGACCAGCAGAGGCGCCCTCGCGGCGGCCGGTGGCGGAATGTAGTGGTGCTACGCGGTGCGCTCCTGTCGGTGACACCATGCCTTCTCCCTGCCGGACGGCTGTTGGTCGGCACCGCACATAGAAGAGTGGAGGGCTGTTGATGGAGAATGGCGAGGAGGGGTGCGCCTCCCGAACCGCCGATGTCGCAGACTTTGAGGGCGCTGTCCGTGGGGAAAATAGCATGCCCAAGATCCCCGACGCAGTGGACGAGATCGAGGTCCTTTGCGCAACGAAGCGCAACTGGGAGGAGCGGCAGCTGCAGACCACGCAACTCCCGCACACGCCGACACGCTAGGAGGCCGCGTGCAGCAGCCTGCAGCCTCACCGCCGCCGACACATGGCAGGTAGTGATCCAAGCTGCAAGCGGTGACAGCGACGGCGGGAACTTGATCTGCTGGATGGGGACGCCCTGGGGAAGCGGTGATGGCGACGGCGGGAACTTGATCTGGTGGATCGGGACTCCCATCGGCGCGCTCGATGCGGGGCCGGAGCTGACCTGCGATGGTTGCTGCAGTTGCAGCGGCTACTGCGGCGGAGGTCGCCAGAAGCGGTGGCTGCAGCCAGGGCGGGGCGGTGGTGGCGGTGGATAGCAGCTGCTGCAGCGGCCCGGTGAGCGCGGCGGAGGCCATCTGGTGCAGCGGCTGCCACGGCAGCCAGGACGGGGCGGTGGTGGTGGTGGATGGCAGCTGCAGCGGCTGCTGCTGTAGCCCGGCGGAGGCCGCCTGGTGCGGCGGCTGCCACGGCAGCCAGGACGGGGCGGTGGATGGCAGCTGCAGCGGCAGCCCGGCGAGCGCGGCGGGGGACGCCTGGTGCGGTGGCAGCCACGGCAGCCACGGCGGCGCGGTGGCGGTGATGGGCGGCGCAGCCGGGTGCGGCCCGTAGGACCCGGCCAAGAACAGGCGGATCTCCTGGACCGCCTGTGTTAGGTCCCGCAGCGCCCCGGACACCTCCTCCGGGGTGAGGACGACGGGAGAGGGCGCAGCGGAGAATCCCAACGCGGGCAGGAGTGGGGCGACGGTCGTGGTGGTCGCCTCCGACGAGGTGACCGGCAGCGGAAGAGACGGGTTGGGCGGCGGTGAAGACATGATCGAACCGAAGCTAGCTGATACCAAATTGTTATGGCGCTGCTAGAAGGAGGGCGCGAGAGGGCCGGCCCAGGGCCTTTTGCCCACGGCCGGGCAAGATGGAAGGGATTTCCTTCTTAATTCTTGCTTGATTAGATTGATACATCTCCTCTCTTTATATAGAGAGGTTTACTTGACTCCCAAGCAAGGCTTACTTGACCCCTAAGCAAGCGACCCTTATCTCTAATTAACCCTAAGACTAACGGGCTATACCGCCAGCCCAGGCCATTAGGCCATTACGTACTCTAACAGAATCGTTACTGGAAATTGCCGTGCAGGTATCTCTACAGTTGGTGGAATCACATCAAACAATCTTCTGTTTGAAATAAATTCCTTTAACTGCAAGGTAGCACTCATCAGCACCACTTTCAGCTGACTAATCATATCTTCTGGCTTAATGTTCTTTCCAGAGCGTATTTTTTTCTGTTGATCTGCATATATATCCTTTGACATGCACAGAAGTTAGCCATGCCTGCACGTTTTGGCTTTAATCAAAAGGAAAATGGGGTAAGTTCTTGAGATTCTAACCTTGCGAAGCTTTATAATTCTACAAAGCATCCCAATAAGTATATCTGTGTTCAAACTCCTTTCATGTGCCTCATCCAAGATGATCACGGAATAGTGCTTCAACAGAATGTCACTCTGTAAAAGATCAGTAAGTCGTGTGATAAGGAGTTTCAATCTTGTTACGTAAGACACAGCTTCAAATATTATTTTTTTGAACGGGAGCTTCAATTAAAAAAACACATGCATTTCAGAAGAACAAATCACTTGATGCATAGATAAAATCTGTAAATTATACAATTACAGGTAGACAACTGACTGTGTATAATGATACAATTATGGAAGACGACTAACTGAGAGACAGACTAAACCACTAAAGGCAAGTTTAAACCTCATTGTAATTTATAAATTTGAGTCATCTGCTGTTATGGCCGTAAAAGTGTCAGATATACCATTTTGTTGCATTGCTGGTCATGGTTTTCTTTTTTAGAACGAGTTATCAGTATATTACAACAAGAAACTTTTAACTCAAAGTTGAATGATTGAACAAAATAGACTGGTAGGAGTAACCAGGAAAAGTAAACATATACAAAACCTGGATCTCTCGCAGCAAAATGCCATCTGTCATAAACTTGATGGAGCATTTACTTCCAACTTCTTTATCATGCCTAACTTCAAAACCGACCTCCTTTCCTAGCTTAAGTCCTAACTCATAAGCCACCCTCTTGGATGTGGCAAGAACAGCAACACGTCGTGGTTGGGTGATCCCAATCATCCCTTTTCTACCAGCTCGATTGCTTGTGCCAAAGCCGGCTTCATATAAGAACTACAGAACACAGATAGCTTAAAGAGCAATGAAAAAGTTGGCAGCTACTTAACACAAGCAGATAGGATCAAAACTCCTAGTTTAAACCAATGTTTAAGAGAAACCATGTGTGGGCATACTCACCTGAGGGACCTGAGTAGTTTTACCACAGCCTGTTTCTCCACATAGAATTACCACAGAATTTTCATAGACAGCTTCCATTATTTCCTGCTCCATCATTATTATTGGGAGATCCCTCCTCGCCTTCTCAACCTCCTGTGGTCTTGACACAGGCACCACAATTGGAGGATTGAAGCATTCTTGTAAAGCAGCTTCACTTTGTTGTAGCTCTTTATCCTAACAAAAGGATAATGATTGAATTAACTCAGAACATGACACCAGCTTCTTATTCCCGGTCACTTACAAAATAGGCAAATCTAGAATGCCTTTAGATCAGTTAGATAGTTAATGAGTCGAAAATAGTGGAGATGCCGAAGATAGTTGAGATGTGGACCAATTACCTGCAAATCTATCTCTGCGGCAGAGCAATTTTGCACGGGTGACTGAATCGGCTGATGTGCCAAAATGTCAGCATCATCATTAGTCTCCTCGGTTTTTTGTCCCAGAATGATCTGGCGTACCGAAATGCCAGCATCGTCATTAGTCCCTTCAGTTTTTTGTTCCAGAATGCTCACGCCAAGATCCATCATAGGTTCCATCGAATCTTTCTCATGATTCTTTCGTTCACTGCCAGGATGATCAAGTTTTGCCGCCTTAATAAACTTCACTGGGGAAACTTCTGGCACAGCTTCACTGTCTCCAGGAACTCCTTTCCGATCACAGTGTTTCTTGAATAGCAAAAGTTCTTCAGGAACGTCTAAACCATGCGTGGAGAACTGCACAGCACGCCTAAATTTTTCTTTCATAGTCGCAGCCTGTAGTATAAAAATATCATGAGAGAAATAACTTTGCAGTGACATAGTAACCAATCCACATGTCACAGATAGATCTACTGTACTTGTCCAACAGAGCACGTAGTATCCAGCAGTGAAAATACATCATCAGCAATCATGTGCTTCCTAGTATGCAGGGACAGTTTCATACAAAGTCGTTAGAGAAAACACAAAACCATCATAGAAAATATCACGACTCTAAACAGAACCAAATAAGACGAGCATACTGTAAAAATTCGATGCTTTTTGCTTGCAGTGCCTTCTTTTGCTTTTCCTCCTGGGAACAATTAGGCAGGCATTAATGCTGATATAAAAACTAAAGCTAACTAGTTAAAAAAAATCTACTACATGGCAAATGGCAAGGTAAGGAGGCGCACCTCCAGTTTCTGCATTTTTTAGCTGGGTCTTGCTCATCTTAGGGTCTTCCTTGCTCTTGCTTTTCTTGCCATCCTGGCAATTCAGTGGTTATAGGATTCCCATAGTCACATCCTAACATCGGTTGAGAAGGAAACCCAAGAAAGAGGGCCCAAATAAATTTGGCATTACCTTGCCTATCCCTTGTGTTTTGTTCTTCCTCTTGCAGGGAAGAATCAGCGCGTTGCTATCCTCCTCCATGCTCTAACTGCAATTAAAGCAAATTGACAGAAACGTCACATACAGCGTGAGGGATACCAGTGTGGCATAGCCAGGATTCGAGCAATCCACATGCCCGAAAATAAGCGCTTATAACATTGCAAAAAAAAAAAGGTACCCATACCATAGCAAAAAAAAAAGTACCCCTCGATTACACAACAGTTATATGATTTGAACTCTGCCTAATGATCCAACAAAATAGATAGAACATGGCAAAAACAATAACAGTTTATTTGATCTCTTCATCATTTACTTCTATAATATGAATTGACAAGAAAATACATACATTCAAGGCTTCAAGCTTATTGCTATAATAACTATAAAAACAGAAAATCGGATCAAATCAGCGAGACAATGAGACTCGTTGGGATTGTGGTCCTGGGGAAATCACCGTCGATAGCAGCTTAGTGACGATACGGTGGGGAATGCGTCGATTGCTCGATCAACAGGCGGCCGCGGTGGCGCAGTGCCGGAGAGGGGGCAGGGGCGGCGCGACGGCTGAGCGGCGGCGGCTGAGAGTACGTGCGTGCATAGGCGGCGCCGCGTACTGGATTAGTTCTCTCTCTGGCACAGCGAGAGAGAGAGAGAGAGAGAGAGAGAGAGAGGATGCTTTCTTCTGGAGGGCGCTAACGCGGAGACGTAGGAGGGATGAGGTGGAGTCTGCGCAGCGGGAACGGAGGTGAGCAATGGGACTGGCGGCGCCGGCGCGGCTCTGGCGTGTCGACAGAGGAAGACAAACTGAACTACCGCGCCGACTATTTCTCGCATTAAGCGAGACCGTAGCAATTCTCGCTGAAGGGTGTACACTAATTGGGCCGGCCAATTTGCACGTACAATTAAATCTTTTTTGAGCAGTTCACGTACAGCTAATTGAAAAAGAGAATAAAAATGGAAGAAGCGTGGATCGATCCCTGGTCGAGCCACTGCGCCCGTCTCTCGCACGTGATAAGCGTTAGGCGCTTGCCTACTTGAAGTGAAATAGTGAACCCGCACGTGCAATACACGTTAATATTTAGGTAATATATTAATTGTATTTGGATATTAGGTATATTATTATTTGTGTGATAATTCTGTGATTATTGCAATATTTGATATGATATTAATTGCATGTTAAACATGTTGAACGCTCGCCATGAGAGGAGTGTAGGTCATTGGATTGACCTGGTTTGATGGCCGAGATAATTTGGATCTATTGGATCTACTCTTTTGGGTCTTTTTATATTGGTACATAGATATAGATGAAGCCAGTTTTTTCATTGGTTTTATCCTTTTTCTGTTTTTCTTTTTGTTTTTTGACAGGGTCTTCTTCGGTTTATGTTTGGTTTTATTTTTCTTCTCCATTTGTTTGCTTTTTTCTTCTCCATTTTTTGTCTTTATGTTTGTTTTTGTTTTCATTCTACATTTATGTATATGTCAAAAACATTTTTTAATACATGTTTAACTTTTTTAATATAACATTTTAAAGTACAAGATTAACATGTTTCTATACATGTCTAACATTTCTCAAATGCTTGATTAATTTTCTTTTAAATACTTCTCTAACATTTTTCAAATGCTTGATTAACATTTTTTCGAATACTTGTACAATGCTTTTTTCAAATACTTGTTCATCATTTTTCTAAATATATGGTTAACATTTTATTATGCACATTAAAAAAATCCATATGCTTGATTAACATTTTTAAAGAATTTGCTAATTTTTTGTTAAATACTTGATTAACATTTTGTATACAACAATAAAGTCTTTAGTCCCAAACAAATTGGGGTAGGCTAGAAGTGAACCCATAAGATCTCACAATCAACTTATGATTCTGGCACATGGATAGCAAGCTTCCACACACTCTTGTCCATGACTAGTTCTCTGGTGATACTCTAACCCTTCACATCTCTCTTTATAGACTACTCCCATGTCAAGTTCGGTCTACCCCGATCTCTCTTGATGTTATCAGCACGCTTTATCCATTCATTATGCACTGGTATTTCTGGAGACCTGCGCTGAATATGCGCAAACCATCTCAGGCGATTTTGGACAAGTTTCTCTTCAAGTACATTATAATAAAATTCATCATTTTTTAATACATGGTCAACATTTTTCTATACACACTTAACATTTTTTGAAATGCATCATTAACATTTTTTTAAACATTATGTAAAGTATATTTTTGTAATATATATCTTTAGAATATTTGGAAGCATAATAAAAAGTAAAATAAATAAATTAAAAAAGAAAACATAAACAAAAACGAGGCACTGGCGTCCCGCATATTGGGCCAGCCCTATAAGCTCGTCGACTACGAGGCGTTCAGCGAGGCGGCAGTTGGGACCTCCTATAGGCAATTTCTATGCGAAACTTGTTAATGTGCATTTCATTAACTGACGTTGAAGGCGCTCTTACATAGGCCGGCCTATATATTAATTGTGTAAACTCCTTTAACAATTTTCAAAACATTATGTAAAATATATTTTTGTAATATATATCTTTAGAATATTTGGAAGCATAACCGAAAGTAAAAAAAGAAATGAAAACCAAAAACAAAACGAGGCACTGGCGTCCCGCATATCGGGCCAGCCCATACGCTCGCTCAACTTCGAGGCGTTCAGCGAGGCGGAAGTTGGCATCTCCTATAGGCCCCTCACCAAAAACAAAACTAGTAGAACGTTCGTGCATTGCTACACGCTACAATACATATATATCTGAGTGACTAAACAACAATCATCATGTGAACCTATCTATCTCGGTCCCTCACGGCCTCCACTCACCCTTTCTTCTACTCTCTCTCTCGCTCTTTGTAGCCGTTCGAGGGGATGGACATGGATGTTGGGCATGTCCCATGTGTAGGGTTGGTAGATACAACAGGAATAGGGGACTCCCAAGATTCTTTTCTAAATTTTGTTTAACTCAGCATCATCTCCTTTTTATTTCAACTCATATATCTAAAAAAAAATATTTTGTAAAATGACACTATTTTATATCACCCTCTGTAACATCCCAAATTTCCAATTTGGAATGTTATACATTAGATTATCATTGCATATCATATTTTACTGCATTTTGACTTGATCCTAAAAATTCTACACAACTCAAGGACCAACGGAGAGAGTTTGGGATTTCGTTATTTTCATATTTGAGTTTTCTTAAATTTTTGAAAAGAGGATCGTTTGATTTTAATTATTTTCTCTTCGAATATTCCTTTTATGAAAATAAAAGAGAGGGGATAAAATGACTTCCCCAAAATAAAGAAATATTGGAGATTTAATAATAAAATCAAATAAGATTTTATTCAGAGTTTTTATCGTTATTTTATTTGAATTAGGAAAATATGCGTTTTTCAAAATTGCATTAGAAACCCAAATAAATGTTCACCTTGTCCGTTAGATTTTTAGAGGACAGGAAGAATTTATTTCAGGATTTTTGAAGCCCGTTTAGTATTTCTTTTCTCTATTTTTCTAAGCGGATTTTTTAAAAGTCAACTGACCTAACCGGGCCGTCCCGACCTGGACACTAGCCCGGCCGGCCCTTTAAAGCTGTAGAGGCCCGAGCCAGCGCCACCCCGCCCGAAAACCCTAGCGCCGCCCGAAACTCGCCGCCGCCATCGGAACCCCGCCGCCGCGACGCCGTCCCGAGCCGCACTGCAGCATCGCCTCCTCCCCGCAGCGCCGTCGCCGCCCCGTTCCACGCCACGCCGCCGCCGGTACCCCTCGCCGCCGACGCTGCAAGCCGTCGGAGCCGCCGCCGACCTCGTCGGACCTCGCCGAGGTTGTTCGCCGACGCTGGTTTTCTTCGGAAACCCTAGTTTTAGATTGGTTTTATTTTTTCCGGTTTATTTATTTAGCGAACGCCCGTTCGAACGGGTTTCACCCATTAACCGCAGACAACGAACGTTCGTTCGTTAGCCTGTTCATCAGTTTTCTTTTTCCAAGGTTTGTCCATGATTATTTTCGATCGTGATTTCTGCCCTAATCTTCGTTCTAGTATAACTTTTCGCTCGTTTATCGGAATCAGGCGATTCAAGTGCCTAGATCTTCGTCTCGAAGCCCTCTTTCTGTTTAACCAACTTGAACAAGATTTTGCTGCTGTAAAATTTGACTTTAGTCCAGATTAGTAAACAGATTTTGTTTCTTTCGCAGTTTGAGTTTCTTTGCTTCGTTTGATTTGATTCTTTTTGCAAACCGGAGTTCTTAAGTTGAATTTTCTGGTTAGATCTCTTATTTGAGTTTTAACCGTGCTTCTAGTTGAGTGCTTATTGTATGCTTGTTTATTTGCGATAGAGTACCCGAAGTGTGAAGCGTGCTACTATGAGTCTCTAGGTTTCATGGATCATCAGCAAGGCAAGTAACACTTTGATCATACCTCTTTACTACCCAATTTTATTGCATTAGATCAATCCTCAAACACTTGCATGATTAGGATCACCTGTTTATTATTAAACCATGGGAGTTACTTCTACGCCGCTTATATTGCTATGCTATGCTCGTAGACGTGGATTGGGTTTGAGTGTATTCATGACAGATGTGAGTTGTTTATTAACGGTTCAACTTAAGGTGGCAACTTGAATACACATCTGGGTGGATTGCTTGTGGGCACCTGGAGAACCCAGTGTTGTCCTAGGATATCCCGGAGGACCCGTGTGATCATCCTACGGCCCGCCACCCAGGCTCAAAGGGATCATAAGATTATTCATGCTAGAAACTTCCGTGTGCAGCCACGTGCTATTATGGGCTCTAGCATAGTTGAGTAAGTTGCGTGAAGCTCTTGAAGAGGTAGACTAGCAGATGTAGTGGGTTAATGCTTCAGAAAGACTGTGTCTCGAATCTTCGACCATGGATGTATTCGAGTCTTGTGGGGAAAAGTGCGCAAACCTCTGCTGAGTGTATAAACTAATCATGGTTAGCCGTGTCCCCGGTTATGGACATCTTGAGTATCTGGTTCTTGGATTGTCATGATTGATCTCATCACTCTTAATATAATTTGATTGGGTTAAATGATGATGTTTAATTGGGATTGAGTTGGAGGAACCTTCTCAATGTTTAACAACTACCATGATAGTTAAATAAAATTTATTCCTTTGTTGTAGGGAAAAATTGGCTTTTCACAAAAACATATTACCATACAGCCTCCACCAGCCAAATATGCATGTAGTGATAGCCTTTATTCTGTTCATTATTCTCTTGTGTTACCTTGCCAGCATATTCCATGTGCTAACCCGTTTCGAGCTGCAACGTTCATGTTGTAGACTTTTTAGACGACGAGTAAGGAGCCATAGGTTGTTGTCTTTCACTCAGTGATGCCGTTGGAGTTGATGGACTCACTTTATCTTCCAAGCCTTCCGCTGTTATCGTTTTAGATGGCCTTAAGCCATACTTATTGTTTTAAGTTCTCTTTTGAGACATTCGATGTAATAAGTGTGTGATTGCTACTCTATTATAAATCCTCAAGTATTGTGCGTGTCAGCATTACCGATCCAGGGATGACACTGATGCACAGAGATCGGACTGTTTGAGGTCTGGTCGCTACAAGATGGTATCAGAGCACACGCTGACTGTAGGACACGACCACTAAGCTAAAACCCTAGATCACTACTCTCTTCTCATTTCTGACTCCTCTCCCTTTTCTACTCTTTAGGATGGCGGACATGAGGAACAAGTTTGCACAACCGGATGAAGACACACCCTTTGAACGACACTTTAAGGAAGTCACTAAGTACCTGAACATAGGAATACCAAGCTTCACTGGGACCTAAAACGTCACTTTACCAGAAGAGAAGCGCTGGATGATCCAAGTTCAAGTTCCAGAAAGGACGTTCATGCCAGTCACTAAGCCCATAGAGTTTTCCTTTGATGCACCCACCTGGTGTCTAGGCAAGAGCATGGCAGCCCACATCACCATGGGACGCATTAGAGAAGTTTACCACAAGGATCTCAAGGATACTATCTACCAGATTTGTGGGCGCCGAGATGAGCAATGGGAGATGATCAGCACCAGGAAGGATAGGTCCATTGTAGCTTTCATCCAGGAGTTAAACCAGCACATTCATCGCCAGGAGAACCAGATGATGCACAGGCATGATAGATCTGAAGAAGGCAATGACCAGGATCACCGAGCTTGAAGAGGAACTCAAGGCTACACACGACGATTACGAGGAGGAAATCATCGTGCTAGTGGAGAAGAATGATGATCTGACAAGGAAGCTAGGAGTATTCATGGGAGACCCCGCGCCGGGAGGAGAAGACGACGATTCCACTTACCCGGAGAACTACATCATCATCGATGACACCGACCTGACGATAGCGATGATGACTTTATTGATGAAGCTGGAGTGGATATTATGGAGTCTTCCACCGATCAATTTTTCTAGTCGACCACCATATCAGTAGTAGAATTCCACCATGTATATAGTATAGTCCGAGCACTTTTGTAACGATAGTTAGACCGATTATATGCTCTTGTTTGAATTGATTGAAGTGATATGTTTGTGTTTGTCTCATGTGCATATGGGTAGTGTTTCCCCCTAGCCCCCATTCTACTATGTTTTCTCATCTTTTCTAAACCCATCAGATGCCTCCGAGATGCGACAATGGATTTGCATTCCCACCGGAGCTCACCCAGTTGATCCAGCAGCAGAATGCTTTGATGCAGATACTAGTCCAGAATCAGAATCAGGGGAACAATAACAATAACAACAACCCACCACCACCACCACCAGTTGATCACTTAGCCTGTTTTCTAAGGCTGAACCCGCCGGTGTTCTCCAGTAGCACCGAGCCGATAGTTGCAGACGATTGGCTCCATAAGATTGGAAGGGAGTTGACCACTGCAGGATGCATAGATGCGGAAAGAGTGCGTTTTTCCGCCCATCAGCTTGATGGACCCGCAGCAGCTTGGTGGGAGAATTACACTGTCACCTATGCCATCGACACTGTTACATGGGACCAGTTTCAACAGGACTTTCACACCGCCCATGTATTAGCAGGAGCTATGGCCATGAAGAAGCGCGAGTTTCGCAACTTATGCCAAGGAGGACGCACCGTCGGCCAGTATGTGGATGACTTTAGTAAGCTAGCACGTTATGCCCCAGATGACGTTGCCACAAATGCCGCGAAGCAGGAGAAGTTTCTGAAAGGATTGAATGATGAGCTGAGTATGCAGTTGATAGTAGCAACTTTTAATAACTATCAACAGTTGGTAGATAGTGCTCTCATGATTGAAGGGAAGCAGCAGCAGATTGACAACCACAAGAGGAAGTATGGACACGGGAAGTATAATTCTGGAGCTCAGCAGAGACCCCGTTTTACCCCAAAATCGGGAGGACCCCTTCAACATAACCATGGAGGTCACAGTCACAATGGAGGGATTCCGCACAACCATAGTGGCCCAGGAATGGAAATGGTAGTGGAGGAAGCAACGGCCAAAACCGTACCAACCCAGCAACGCCCGCCAAGAAAGATCTAAGTCACATTACTTGTTTCAAGTGCGGGAAGAATGGACATTATGCCACAGAATGTTCTAAAGCAAACAATGGAAATGGCAATGGAAGCTCTGGGAAGAAGCCCAACCCTTTCAACAGGGGACAAGTGAACCACGTTAGCGTGGAGGAGGTTGAAGCGCAACCCGATGCAGTAATAGGTAAGTTTATGATTAAGTCATTTACTGCAATCGTTCTTTTTGATACTGGTGCATCGCATTCACACATATCAAGAGGATTTGTGGATAAGTTTAAACTGCCAACCCAAGCCCTTAGGACACCCATGTTAGTAACCTCGCCAGGAGCAGAGTATATGGCTAGCATATGGTGTGATCGGTTACCATTAAGGATTGGTAACTATCTGTTTCCCTCAGACCTAATAGTATTGGAGTCACAAGGACTGGATGTGATATTAGGCATGGATTGGTTATCGAAGTATGGAGGGAACATTGACTGTGCCAGTAAGTCGATTTTGCTTACCACCCCAGAAGGAAGAAGGATCAAATATGTATCCAGGCATGTGCCGAATAGGACTCAAGTGAATTCCTTATCAGGAGTTGTACAGTAGGAAGTACCAGTGGTGAAGGATTTCCCAGATGTATTTCCAGAAGAGTTGCCAGGCATGCCACCGGATAGGGACATCGAGTTTTTGATTGAGCTTTTGCCAGGCACAGGGCTAATATCTAAGAGACCGTATCACATGCCCGCTAAGGATTTAGAGGAAATTAAGAAGTAGATTAAGGAGTTACTGGATAAAGGTTATATTCGCCCAAGCTCGTCACCTTGGGGGTCACCGGTACTTCTAGTGGAGAAGAAGGATGGATCGTTGAGGATGGTTGTTGATTATCGATGATTGAATGAAGTGATGATCAAGAACAAGTACCCACTGCCGATGATCAATGATTTGTTTGAACAGCTGCAAGGAGCTAAGGTGTTTTCCAAGATCGATCTGCGATCAGGGTACCACCAGCTGAAGATTCGAGAGCAGGATATACCTAAGACAGCTTTTACCACAAGGTATGGGCTATATGAGTATACCGTTATGTCATTTGGTCTAACTAACGCACCCGCCTACCTTATGAACATGATGAACAAGGTGTTTATGGAGTTTTTGGATAAGTTCATCGTGGTGTTCATTGATGATATCTTGGTCTACTCGAAGAATGAAGAGGAGCATAAGGAGCATTTGTGTTTGGTACTTGGAAAGCTCAGAGAACATCAACTATATGCCAAGTTCGGCAAGTGTGAGTTTTGGTTGAAGGAAGTCGGATTCCTCGGACATGTTATATCCGGAGAAGGAATAGCCGTACACCCTACCAAGGTTGTCACCGTGACAAATTGGGAAGCACCCACGTCAGTTGGAGAGATCCAGAGTTTTCTTGGACTCGCAAGATACTACCGGAGGTTCATTCAGAATTTATCGAAGATTGGAAAGCCCATGACGGAGTTGTTGAAGAAGGACACCAAGTTCAAATGGACTGAGGAATGTGAGGCCAGTTTCCAGGAGTTGAAGAAACGCTTGGTTACAGCTCCAGTGTTGATTCTTCTAGATCAACGCAAAGATTACCAGGTGTATTGCGACGCTTCTCGGCGAGGACTTGGAGCATTGCTTATGCAGGAGGGAAGAGTTGTTTCTTATGCCTCACGACATCTTAAACCCCATGAGTTGAATTATGCTACCCATGATTTGGAGTTAGCGGCCGTAGTGCATGCGTTGAAGACATGGAGACATTTTCTCATTAGAAGCCATTGTGAGGTGTACACGGATCACAAGAGTTTGAAGTACATCTTCACGCAGAAGGAGTTGAATCTCAGGCAAAGGAGATGGTTGGAGCTCATCAAGGATTATGATATGAAGTTACATTATCATCCCGGAAAAGCTAACGTAGTAGCCGATGCGTTGAGCCGCAAGAGTCATGTCAATACACTCATGATCAGAGAGTTACCCAAGGAGTTAGCAGAGTATCTTCGTGAGCTATGTTTGGAAATAGTTCCGAGGGGTTATGTAGCAGCATTAGAGATTCATTCTACTTTGATGGATAATATCAGGGAAGCTTAGAAGACGGACAAAGAGATTGATGAGATAAAAGAGAGGATGAGAAAAGGAAAAGCTAAGGGATTTCGTGAGGATGAGCACGATATCCTATGGTTTGAAGACCGCATATATGTGCCAAATGAACCGGAGATCAGGAAGTTGATTCTGCAAGAGGCCCACGATTCGCCGTATTTGATTCACCCAGGAAATACCAAGATGTATCTGGATTTGAAGGATAGCTTATGGTGGACCAGAATGAAGAACGATATTGCGGAGTATGTAGCAGTTTGTGATGTATGTCAGAGAGTGAAGGCAGAACATCAGAAGCCAGCGGGATTGTTACAACCATTGCCGATGCCCAAATGGAAGTGGGATAAATTAGGCATGGATTTTATCACGGGATTGCCCAGGACTCGTTCAGGCTATGACTCGATATGAGTTGTAGTCGGTCGTTTGACGAAAGTAGCTCATTTCATCCCAGTGAAGACCACTTACACCAGTGCAAAGTTGGCAAAGATATACATGACCAGGATCGTATGTCTGCATGGAGTTCCGAGGACCATTGTATCAGATAGAGGAACCTAGTTTACCTCATAGTTTTGGAATCAGTTGCATGAGACTTTAGGAACCAGGTTAGAGTTCAGTACAACTTTTCACCCATAGACAGATGGACAGACTGAGAGAGTCAATCAGATTCTAGAGGACATGTTGAGAGCTTGTGCGCTAGAATATGGATCTAGTTGGGACAACAATTTGCCTTACGCAGAGTTCTCTTACAACAATATCTATCAAGCAAGTTTGAAGATGGCCCCTTTGGAAGCAATGTACGGGAGGAGGTGCAGGACACCGTTGTTGTGGGATGAGGTAGGAGACTATCAGTTGTTTGGACCGGATTTGATTAAAGAGTCTGAAGAGAAGGTTAAACTGATACGCGATAGACTCAAGGTAGCCCAGTCCAGGCAGAAGAGCTATGCGGATTCTAAATGCAAGGAGACAGTTTACGAAGTCGGAGACAGAGTGTATCTTCGTGTATCACCACTTCGAGGAGTGAAGCGTTTTGGAGTTAAGGGAAAGTTAGCACCACGTTTTGTGGGACCATACAAAGTTTTGGAACGTATGGGAGAAGTTGTGTACAAGTTGGAATTGCCCGAAGGATTGTCAGGAGTTCACGATGTGTTCCACGTTTCTTAGTTGAAGAAGTGCCACACAGAGATGGCTGATATTCCTTTGAGAGATACAGTACCTTTAGAAGCGATTCAGTTGAATAGTGATTTGACCTACGAGGAGAAACCAGTCAAGATTCTTGATTTTGCCAGCCGAGTCACACGCAGTAAGGTTATCAAGTTCTGCAAAGTTCAGTGGAGCCACCATACCGAGGATGAAGCCACCTGGGAACGAGAGGAAGACCTACGAAAGGATCACCCTCACCTATTTTCTAGCCAACCCGAATCTCGAGGGCGAGATTCATCTTAAGGGGGGTAGGTTTGTAACATCCCAAATTTTCAATTTGGAATGTTATACATTAGACCATCATTGCATATCATATTTTAGTGCATTTTGGCTTGATCCTAGAAATTCTACATAACTCAAGGACCCAGGGAGAGAGTTGGGGATTTCGTTATTTTCATATTTGAGTTTTCTCAAATTTTTCAAAAGATGATCGTTTGATTTTAATTATTTTCTCTTCAAATATTTCTTTTATGAAAATAAAAGAGAGGGGATAAAATGACTTCCCCAAAATAAAGAAATATTGGAGATTTAATAATAAAATGAAATAAGATTTTATTCGGAGTTTTTATCGCTATTTTATTTGAATTAGGAAAAATATACGTTTTTCAAAATTGCATTAGAGGCCCAAATAAATGTTCACCTTGTCCGTTAAATTTTTAGAGGACGGGAAAAATTTATTTCAGGATTTTTGGAGTCCATTTAGTATTTCTTTTCTCTGTTTTTCTGAGCGGAATTATTTAAGGAAAAAAAATTCAACCGACCAAACCGGACCGTGTCCGACCTGGACACTAGCCCGGCCGGCCCTTTAAAGCCGCGGAGGCCCGAGCCAGCGCCACCCCGCCCGAAAACCCTAGCGCCGCCCGAAACCCGCCGCCGCCGTCGGAACCCCGCCGCGACGCCGTCCCGAGCCGCCGCCGCACCGCCCGC